>NC_080737.1:14462023-14502023 GCF_019097595.1 Hemibagrus wyckioides | reverse complement strand
TTGTTTTTTTTTCCCTTTGAAGAAATTAAACATCTAAAGGCAAAAGCAGTTCAGGGTCTTACAGTCAAAACAAATGATTTTCTACGATATATAAACAACAAAATGCATTCAGACTAGACCAAACTTTTTCCTTTCAATCCCATGTCCGAGTTTGAGGATGTGTGTGGGTGGACAATCCAGGGGGGAAAACTAAACGCTGAGTGAAAGACGGCCTTGCTTCCGGTCACGTTATTCAGAACGACATTAGCCAATCACGTGAGAATAGAGTTAGTGCGCTCCTCCAAGCGTATTCAGCTCTGTATTCAAGCTCTGCTGATGCTGCTTGAAACACATTCAAGCAATATATGGTATCTATCTAAAAATAAATGAATAAACCCCAGAAACGTTTTTTTTTTTTTTTTTTTTGCCTTTCCTGAATCTAAGAAAAATCCATCATGTGTGATTTTCTGAATAATTGTCTATTGTCCACTGTGTGGCCGAAAGCTTGAAGCTCAGCATTATCCAAGACTAATAATAATCAGGTTTTGAAAAATGTTGCTTAACACTAAAAAGTATTGTTTAAAATTGAATTAAAATTGATTTAATTGCCTCCAAGGGCAGGATCCCCTGGCCCTGGGTTCGAATCCTGGGCATGGAGCTAACCCAGCCGCTGAAGAGTTAGCCGGTTCCAAGCCCGGATAAAATGGGAGGGTTGAGTATCCGGCGTAAAACCTGTCCCAAATCTAAACATGCGGACTAAACGATCTGCCGTGATGACGACCCTGAACAGGGAGTCGCCGAAATAACAAGAGTTAAAGGTGATTTAATTAAGTTGCTTAAAAGTAAGATGTCCAGAATGGACAATTCCAGATTAAAGGGAAGAAGTCGAAGCAGTAGCTCAGTGGTTAAGATCGGAAGGATGAGGGTTCAAATCCCGGAACCACCAAGCGGCTAATACTGGGCCCGTGGGCAAGGTGCTCAACTGTATAAACAAGATATAAAATAAAATGTTATAAATCTTGTCCGAGAATGATCAGCGTGAGAACAACACTGCCCTGTAATTTCAGTCCAGTTCTTTTGGTGTTTGTATAAATTCCAATTCTGTCCATCATTTACATTAGCTCAACCATAGTGAGTGGGTTAGCTCTCAGACATTTCGAACCGTCCTGGAGCCAGAAACACCCAGGATTCTGACCCAAGATCATTCAAGATCCAGGCCAGTCTGATCAGACCTCAAAGCAAGCAGAATGGGTGTCGGGTTTCCTGCTGGGCTTCCTCTTCAAGCCAAGGAAGTGAGGCCCCTGCTAATGGCACCTTGGGTCTCTTTAAATGCAGAACCAGAGAGCAGCCAGCCAAATTCTCAAACTAATCATTGTCCAAGCGTGGTCAGAAGGTGGGGTATCCATGCGGCGACGTGGATTACCCCGAGTACCCCGCCTTGCAGTGTGTTCAGTTCAAACCATTTCAAGCTCTAGGTTTCATTCTTCATTTTCTTTACTGTGTCCTGTTGAATTTGGACATTGGAAGATTCAGCCTAGGTGCAAATAAAGGGTGTGTGCCAGACATCACACACACACACACACACACACACACATTTCTCAGTAGACCAGTTCTGACTGATCTGTGGCGATCAGCAGGGGATGTGGAAGTGTGAATGAGCGAGACTACAAAATTCTCCTTCCCTTTAGAACTCAACTGGAAGCTTTGGATCGTTCCCTTTTCTGCTGATTCACCAGGCGCTTTATTTGCGTTAGGAAATGAAAGACTTTCAAAGCCGACAGCCTCCAAAGACTGGAACGCTCCGAAGACAACCGAATTCAGGTCGGAATGCGGATCGACGGTAAGAACCGAGTCGGAAAAGAGACGTTCGTGTCCAACAATAATGAGTGTGTTCCTAGACTGCACAACACTTAAGAGAGACCGACCCATACTCGTCTGCGAGTCAACACAAAAGCTTACTGGTATCTAAAGTTGAGCTTCATTTATTCAGCTTAATTTGGGTATAAACAAAAAGCCACTCGGTCTTCAGACTGTAGCTCCACGCTGCCACAGCATACCTTCCACTTGCTCCGAAACACAACACATCTCACACACACACACTTGGGTGACAGGGTTGGGCCAGGTGGTGAAAGTCCGAGGCGTTTGATTGGCACTCACAGCCGTATGGCAAACTTTTTCTAGTTCCTGTCCTGGTCATGGGAAAGCTGGTTATACCACTGTGACATGGAGAAAGGGGTGTGTGGGGGATTTTATCTGCTCCTAGAGTTTCTCACAAAACATTAAAATCTGTGTGTGAAGCTAAAAAAGCCAAATAGTGCAACACACACACAGCTTCTGTCCTGCTCCCCCCCTTTTTTTTTTTTATTTCATCAACCCAACAATGCCTATTGTACACCCCCCCCCTTCTTTCTGCATATTAACGGGGAAAAACTTTCCAGACAGAAATCTGTTAGAAACACGACAACGTCAGCTGGAGCCCCGAGAGCCGAGTTACAGAGAATCGACACGGCTGTTATGTCCTCAGCCCAGACTTTTAAAAAAGTAAATAAATAAATAAAAATTGTGCACTGCCTTGTCACAAATGACCTAAATGAAGCCACATGCCGCTCCTCAAAATAGCAAAGGATTCGCTCGGTGTGTCCTCCACGGTGCTGGAAGGTCAGTGTGCGAGTCAGTCTGGCCTCAGCAAAATATCTTTTTAATTATTGATACTGGACTCCTGACAGAGCTCCACGTCTATCTAGTGCTCCGGCAGCCTCGGTGATCAGTGGTGCAGCAAGACACCCTTTTACACACAAGCATCAAGAGTCGGTACATTCAGAGCATGCAGGTTTTATTAAAGGAGATGTAATCTATCCTCATGGAATCCATTATGCACACACTCAAAGCTGCACAAAATGAACCCAGTACACTAATGGTCCAATTTTGCTTTACAAACGATCACAGCAACTCTGACCAATGTGTGAGCTTGTGTATGTGTAAGGTAAAGGATAGCTCTTTCTTGTGTGTGTGTGTGTGTGTGTGTGTGTTACAGTGCCCTGTGATGCAGCAGGAGCAGCGGTTTATAAAATGTGCCGTGGTGGCTGGTTTCCATGTGCCACATAACACACAGCACATGTATTTGAAATGGTAGTTTTCGTGATGACCGGGAAGAGCTGGAGGGTGAGAGAAATGAAAAAGAAATGGAAGGAAGTGAAGGAGGAATATACTACAGAGAAAAGTGATGAGAGAACAGCCAGGTTCATACATGGGCCTCTTGCCTTCATACCTGAATGTGAATGTGTCCACTAGGGGGCAGAAAACGAAAAAGCTAAATGAATTTAGGATGAAGAGAGAGGAAGGACATGTAATAACTCTGATATAGAACCCACAAGTAAGTCACGCTTCGTAAAGATGCCATACTGTTGAAATTTGGGGTCTAGTTATTTTTTACAATTTATCCACGGATACAGACGCGCCATAGATGAGAATGGATAGATTACACTCAATCCAGTCGAAAATTCTTGTATCAGAAAGCTTTGATACATCATCAGCTCTGGCTGGACCATGAACGCCAGCTTTATAATAATGTGCTTATAATGCGCCTATAATAACGCTTGTTACTATAGCAACAGCTCCATCACAAACAGAGATGTATAGGAAACGCACGACAATCTAACATAATAATAAATATTTTTTAACAGTAAACTAGATGTTTTTAACGTTCACAGAAGAATCCGGAGTGCCTGAGCGCTGAAATAGGAAAGTCTTCCAGTTTCTAGGCCACGTGACAAGCTGCAGATTTCTGTGCGTGTTCAATAAGGAATTTACTTCAATATGGAATGTACCAATAAATGGTCAAAAAGCACAATGTGTTATGCGATATATCGCAATCACCGGCACATTCCTGTGGTATAAGAGGAATAAAAAATCATCAGGGTGTGCTGTTACATGCTGAATGTCGACATGGACATCACACCACCGCTGGGTTTTATTCCCTTACTGTTACTAATAAAAGCCGTCATGCAGGCAGATTAAACGATTATATAACCAACATTACGCTGAAACCTACGAAAGGAACAAAACTCCAGTCTCGAAAAGTTTCTACGATCAGACACACCCGCCCCGGTCCTAACCAATCAAACCTCATCCTGAAGCATGAAAGACTTTGGCAGTCAGCCTCTCAGTGCGTCTCTTGTGTGCCATGCTTACCCATAATCCCCCTCACTCTGTATCTCAACACAAATATGCTAAATCACAATCCAACAATAAACAGTGATACACACACGAGGACAAATAAATCCTGATGCATCAGCAGTTCTCTCATTATCACAGCAGTTCTTTCACCAAATCTTGTTCATCATGAGCTGGATATATGAGCCTGTATTCCATCAAAAGTAGAAATCTCCGAAACAAAAACGACTAAAGGCTTAGCCATGTTAATTGAGGGTGTCTTCAAATGATAAAACACAATCAGACTCAAATTAAGTACATACATAAACATGCAACCGGCCTCGAAGATCAAAAACAGACGGGCCGTTGGTGAAAATTCCAGATGGCGTGGTAGCAAAACGGCTAACGTTAGCCAAGATCACAAGTATGTGAAATTAATTAAGGCCACCAAAAACTGATCCAAACGTCCGAGAGAAACGAGCCAAAAACGAAAAAACAAACAAAAAGGCTAAACGCACTTCTGCATCACGGCATCAGTACCCTGAAGCCTGTGGCATCACATGTCCTACCTGCTCCACTGTCTGTGTGTGTGAGCAGAGCAGCTCCATCCAGAGTAAATCAGCACACTTTTTACAAACATGGCTACCATCGAAGAAACAGAAACAGATTTCAGCTCTACTGAGGAGGGATCAAAATATGTTTCTCTCTTTCTGACTCTTCTTCCCCCCCCCTCCTGTAGTCCCTGGAAATCAGCATGGAGCCTCTGTAGCAGGCAGATGAAAGATTCCTCGTAAGCTGTGCAGCAATACATAAATCACAAAGAGGGAGAGGGAAAGAGAGAGAGAGAGAGAGGAAAGAGATGAAGAGGGTGTGGTCTTTGGGAGCACAGTGCCTGCTTCTCATTTAACCAAAACACTCAAAGAAATAACAGGAACATGGAACCTTTCGTCTTTCCTTACTCTTCCGGTCGCTAAGAAACCTGGCTCTGACGAGGGGACACACGGCTGTCCTACAGGTATTAGTGTGCAAATATAAATGCACACTAGCAACAGTGTGTTCTGAACACTAGAGGGCTTTCGGTGACGTCTGCCAGAAGCCAGGGAACACATAACTGTGACATTAGCAGTATGACAGTCGTGCTCAATGCTGCAGCTGTGATGAATCTAACAGCATCATCTACACTACTTATCAGCACCCTGTTAGGAGTTGTGGGAACCATGTGGTTTGTTCGAGAGATCATTCCTATGCTTCGGGAGTGGAGACGGTCCTCTCCGCAGAACCGAAAGTCCAGGGGACCTGATCCAACTGATCCCTAACTCAACACGAATCATCACATTTATCCAGACTCCTGGACTTTTGGCTCGTCTCTGTCCATCTACACTGGCTCAACACCAAAAAAAAAAAAATTAGCAGGAGGATGAGCCTTGCATCCTAAAGTATTATACACAGTGCTGGTGAATTCTCAAATCTGATTGGTCAGAAGGTTACCTGCAGCTCGGGTGATAGTTCCCGGGAGCTGTATATGAATTGCCTCGTTCTGAGAAGCAAGCTTTTGTTATAACTTCCACAGAGACTAGTATGTCTACACTTGAACACATGTCCGGCCGTTATGAAGTTTTTTATAAGGGGATGTTTGTGGAAGGAGTCTCTAGTGTTAGTGCTTTGAATCCATAACACTGGAAAAAGCTGGAAGGGTTCCAGGGCTCTCGGTAACATGGGACATGGGTTATTGATTTCAAGACAGAGGAATAAAAGAGAAGCTGGTGATGGAATGGATATTTGTAGCTGCTATAATGGACATGATAACGGATTCAAAAGAGCAAATATGGCGTTAAGAATAAGAAAGCAGGGTTCGAGTGAGAGAGAGAGAGAGAGAGATAGTGGAGCACACTCGTTCTGGCTTACCTGGTTCCTCCTTCGTCGGCTGCCATAGTTACGTCGGACCAGTGTCTTATAGTTCTGGCTCTTCTTGGTCAAGTAGTAATACAGTACACAATCTGAGACGCACTGTAAAAACAATAAAAGGGGGAGGGGAAAAAACGTCAGCATGTAGCTGAGTGACAAAACACACACACACACACACAATGACATAAATAATCACAAAAGTCCCTTCTTAGACACAGTTAATAAGAGTCCTACAGACAATGTTAAACTGCATCACTCTCTCACACACACACACACACTGCATTTCTATCAGAGTGAGTCTTGAATTGTGGATAAGTTTTCAGATAAACGATGTTCCAGCTATCTAGCCCAGCCCATCGCTGATGATCTTCCTGTTATGTCACACACGCCGTCATGAAAGTGCTTTAAAGAAACAGTCCAGGCTAATCTCCGTCTATACCATCTGTAGCACACGTGTGATCAAAAACGGACACGTTTGCCCGTTCTGAGAAAAATAACAGCTTTTTAGTCCAAATTCACTCCTAATGTGAAACACATTTATGCGAATCTCTTATACGGATATATAACGTGAGACTAATTCTATGGTGTGAGCACACGGTTCGCACAAAACCGATATATATATAAAAAAAAAAAAAAAACCTGTTTAAAAGTCCACATGAAGGTGTTGTCACATATTAGGTCACGGTTATAATGGAATGCTGGTAAATTCTTGTCTATTGCAACTGCAGATATGCTTCAAGGTCAGAAATAAAGTGCAGCATTTCTACGATCTAGAAAATCAATGACGTTTAAGATCTGAGCATTAAATCTTACCCATTTACAGGAGAAGCCTTTAACTGTCAGAGTGAAGTAGCAGCACTATGAGGTCTCTGAGCTGCCAGTGGGTTGTGGCTGCATTAGCTGTGTATGTGTGTGTGTGAGAAAGAAAGAGAGAGAGAGACAGGAAACCTGCACAGACAGGAAGTGCTCACCTTTCGTTCAAGATAAGAGGCAATAAGGCCAAAGTTCTTTGGGTGCTGCACAAACCTGCAAAGCAAACATAAGCCAGAGTGAACTACTGAGCAAGACAAGCTGATTCATTACAAAGCACACAGCGGGGAGAACATCCAAAAGTAGAAAAAACAATTAGTGTGTGTGTGTGTGCGAGTGTGTGTGTGTGTGGTCTATCCCTCAGTCATTATTCCGCCCAGGGTTTTGTCTGGCCCATAAAAACGCTCTCCAACCCACAGAACTCTTCATAATGCTAATCAAATCTAAGATGAAGCCGGATCCAGTCTTCCCTGGATTTGGAGACTGAGCTCTTTCAGCAGAAACTGTGATTTGTGGACAGAGCTATTAAGGCTTGAAATGCCATATGGATTGATCAGAACGCATTACAGTAATATAAAGACATTAATGGGAAGGAGATCAGTGAGGAAAATGTTGGATTATTATATACACACACGAGAGAAGGTTGGCAGATTTGCACAACACATGAGAAATTCATATGAGAGAAGCTTCAGAATTAAACTAAACATTGAGCACAGGACAACAACTTGTGTCTCGGTACAAGGACACCTCTGTAGCGGTAATCCATATCAGCTAATGTGTACAAGAACTGAGGATACCCCAAATCCCACGGCCCCGTTCCTCCGTCTCTCCAGGAGTTCACGGTGTTAACACAAAATCAAGCAAACGCCACAATAATTCGATGAGCTTGCGTGCATTCAGCTTAAGCCCTCTTCCATTTATGTGGTGGGACATGAGTACAGCTATTCATAAGAAAGTAATTACATGTATAAAAGAAGAATCCTGTGCTTGCAATTTCACCAATTCAACTAGCTTTTCTTTAAACCAAAAAAGCCTTAAAAATTCTTGTTTGCATCAAGCATTTTTGGCTGAAATATATATATACACTTATCAGGCATAACATTATGACCACTAAAAGGTGCCGTGAATACCACTGATCATCTCCTCATCATGGCACCTGTTAGTGGGTGGGATATATTACGTGGACAGGTGAACATTTTGTCCTCAAAGTTGATGTGTTAGAAGCAGGAAAAACGGACAAGTGTAAGGATTTGAGCGATTTTGACGAAGGGACGAATTGTGATGGCTAGATCACTGGATCAGAGCATCTCCAAAACTGCAGCTCTTGTGGGGTGTTCCCGGTCTGCAGTGGTCAGTATCTATCAAAAGTGGTCCAAGGAAGGAACAGTGGTGAACCAACCGATCCGATCCAACAGACGAGCTACTGCTCAGATTGCTGAAGAAGTTAATGCTGGTTCTGATAAAAAAAAAGTCTCAGAATACACAGTGCAATATTAGGCCGGTGGTCATAATGTTATGCCTGATCAGTGTGTGTGTATAATATATATATATATATATGAATTTATTTATTTTTTCATACTCACTTCTCCCTAAAAATCTCCTTCTCATGTTCGGTCCAGACGTTCATGAACTGCCGAGACTTGTAGACCTTCATGGGGTCATCCATGAGTCCGTTCATGTTGATAAACTTCACACGCCTCTGCTCCGAATCATACATCATGGGAGGGATGACCGATAGCTGCCTCATCTGCTTCTCGTTGTTCTGAAGGGGTGGAGAGAATGATCGGTCATGCTGTGATTCTGTTCGTCAGCACACTAGTATTTCGAAAGCGACCGAAATCTTCCTGGATTAGTCCATTTCGGTCACTTTATGTATGCACAGAGTGACCGTGACTCACTGAAATGCTGGAAATGTTACACCAGCGGTCACATATAGATGGAGTCGTTGCTACAAGAAGGACCCGATCTAACAGTGCACTGTTAAACATTAAATACTTTATAGCTATAGTGCATCAGTGGTTTTTGCGGACTATAAAGCTTTTCTTGGTATAGTCTGCTCCTACAGCCTGCACCTGACTCCCAAGAGAAAACCTGCATGCATTAAAATGGCTGTAGAGTTTTCCCAACCTAATCTCTCTATTACAAATAAATAAATTGAACTTTTCACACTGAATGCTCTTCCAATAGAAATCTAAAGGCAATTAAACTGATGAATTACACTGAGGAACATAACACATTTTTAGTCAAAGGCATCAATAAATCAAAAATAATGAGATGGGAATTTGATATTTTTTATGGCTGTGTTATCAGTGTAGACACAAATGCAGGAGTGTTCTGGTTACTTTATTGCGCCGGTGTTGCCAAGACACACTCTCACTTTTATCGTTCGTATAGTGCGTGTGTGTGTGTGTAGGGTGTAGTTGTCAAATTGCGCCGTACAGACAACTGCCCTTAGACTTCCATTGTAAACAGATTTTTTTTAATGGTTTAAGTACAGGAAATTCTCAGTTGTGGCACATCTGCGACTGATGCTGAGAATAGAGGTTCGAGTGTGTGAGGAAGAGGAGGGGGGGGGGTCTGACTATTCCTTTAAGGAAGTGACAGATCGCCTTAACAGCAAACATCAAGGGGAAATGGGTTTCTGAAACCAGAGCTGAATGAGAGTTGAATTCTGGGCGTGACCTACCTCTTGTTCCGAGAGGCCGTCTATGATTTCGGAGATCTCGTGCTCGCTCCTCGCTATGGTGGCGGACAGCCCTGTCCCTCGCTGTCCCACCCTGAAAGACAAGCAGATGAGAAAGAGAGAAAAATAATCTCCGTTAAGAGTGAAAAAGATATTGCCCTTTTGTACTCTTTCCTGTAAGGCGCCAAGAAGCGAACGACTCCCAGGAGAGGGTTTTAAACCGAGTACAAACATCTTCCTGTGCGCTACAGTCATTCATTCCCAGTGACTTCACCGCTGCATCCAGAACAAAAACCGAACCACGGCTTCATTTTCCACTCTTTGAAGTGCTGGGGCTAGGCGAGCTGCTACTACTAACGTTCTCCATGAGGCTTCTCAGAAATCTCAGGGAAAAAAAAAAAATAAAATAAAAAAAATCTCTCTTCTCTAAACAATGGGTTGACAGGTAACTGAGAATACCTGCAGGACATGGGTCAAAGTCTGAATGGACGGAAACAAAGCCTGTGGAGAAAATCAACAGCGCAGAGCCAGGAAGAACAATTAAACTGATGCCAGAGGTCAAGTGCAAACAAGTTTAAATGTCATTGTTCAGTGAAAGGGCAGGTTGAACAAAATAAACTGCAAGGTCTTGAAGCACAGCGGCGAAGGAGCGCTTTATGAAGATTCAACAGGGAGGGAGAATGAAATAGTACTGGACTTTTTCCTGTTGCAGAAAATTTAAAACTAGCTTAAAAAGTGTGTATTTTGAGAGAAAGCATGTGCATTCAGACAATAAGCTGAGCTGTCAATGTATTTCTAATTATCGGAAAATCTGGCGTTCTCCACTGTGCCCTTTTCGGAGAAGACAGAAAATCTCCGTACCAGGAATTACAACACGCGTCGTGACCTCTGACCTCGCCTCCAAAAGGCTCCTTATGGCTGACTGGCCGGCTCCTGGCTGGCCTTTTTTATTTATTTGTTTTCAGAATTCAGCGCTGCACCCTTTCTGTTTACACACCGAGTTACATCACAGCGGCTGCAGAGGGGTGTGTTTGTGTATGTGTAAACCTCCTATGAGACTTTGCATGTCCGCAAAACAAGTTTCCAGGCCAGCCTATTTTCAAATTTCCTGGAAAGGAAGCGTTCAGGGAATGCTGGGAATTCAGGACGAGGGTAATGGCGCTGGCCTGACCTTTGGAAGCGCTCCTGCTGCTCGCGCTGCTTGCGGATCTCGGGGAATTGGCGCTCGTAGTACTCGCGAGTGCGACTCTCCTTGGCCTTGCGCCGTGGGTTGTTCTCCATCCGCTCCACCTTCTTCTCCCACGCCTCCATCAGCTGGTCGTAGCGCTGGCAGATTTTCTGTTCCTGCCACACAGACAGACAAAATTTCAGCTTGTTGGGGGGTGGGGGGGGCGACTTTCAAGCACTAATGTGTATACGAAAACATGATAATCATGGGCTACATTCGCATCTCAGCATTCAAGCCCTCTCTCTCGTCTTACATCTGGCTATGCGAGTGTACTGACGAGTGTCAAGTAAGAAATCAGCACACACACTAAAGCCTCCTTCTCCTGCACTCATGTGTCTCCCTATAAAACTGTGCCAGGAATAGCTACAAAAACAGCTAAATTTATGCATCTGGCTTTTCCACAACTCCTCTACCTAATCAAGTTCAGCTGAAAAGCCATCAGAGCAAATAGTCTTTTTGCGACAAAGGATTTATTTTATCGCCACCGCAATGATGAATCGTCTCATGAATGCGAGATCGAATCTCGATTTGAAAAATCTTTACGCGCGAGGTTATTTCAGGGCAGGCGAACTCAAAACGTACACGAACGTGAAGCATCAAGGTGCAGGGGTGAAAAGAAAAACTGAAACAAACAACATGCTAAACGGCTAGGAGAATGTGGCTTGAAATAGACCACAAGCAATATGCTTGGAGAAGTGCCAGCTCAACAAGAAACTTTAGTTTGTTGCACTATACCTTTCTCACACACACACACACAACGCCTCCACAGCCAAATGACTTCCACATGTGGTCTGAGAAGTATATTTAGATTAGAGGAACGCAGCGGCCGTTCTTGGATCTTGACCATTCTGCACTGTGCGAGTGGTTTTAAACCATAACGGATTACATTCCGCTAGAATTAAGATGGACGTCTATACATGGCGTTTAGAAGTGGGGCAAAAATCACATCGCTCAAACGTCCGTGCTTCTTATAAAGTGAGCTGATTGCTGTACAAAAGGCAGCAGCCACAGAGTCATTCATATCGAGAAGAGTGTCTGACCTTCTCAAAGTGCAAACAAGTAGAGTGTGGACACACACACACAGACACACACACACACAGACACACACACACACAGACACACACACACACAGACACACACACACACAGACACACACTCACCCTCTGCTTGCGTGCGTGGTTCCTCCTCTTGAAAAACAGAATCAGCTTCTTCCTCATCACTTGATTCCTATACAAAAGTGAAGAACAAGTGAAAACATGCTCACGTGCACAACCCCAACACGCTTTTACAGCAGACGTCTGGCCATCCTATTGCCATAGCAACGGCAATATACCGACAAATAGATATCAGGCTTGTGCGGACTTTAATATGTTTCCTAATCTGTTCATAAAAATAATTGTAATTACAGGAAAGTCAAATTGCCAGAAATGAAGGGAGGTTGATTATGCGCTTGTTCTCATAACGCACGTCATATTAGACTTCGATGGGGCAATCCCGTCACTTCACGGTCAATTAGACTGCCTTTCTTTCCACACAACGCTCGATAATGTTTTATTGGCTAAAAAAAAAACCTGTTCGGAGACTTTAGACCTTCATCCCAATAAGGCTTCCATTTTACTTCTGCTAATATTTTACTGGATAAGTACTACAACAATATTTGTTTAACAGGATAATTTTGCACACACACACACACACACAAATCACTGCACTGATGCAGCAACTGAGATAAACTAAATAGGTCATTTCATCAAAAGTAATATTAATTTAAGTATCTTTGTTTTTAAGTCAAAATAGATTTAAAAAAATTTCTAGCTCCAGTTGTTTTTTTTCTAATCTATTTTATTTATTTTCTCCTCTTTTCTTTCTTTAATTCTGCGTAGTGTCTATCCTCTCCCAGACATGCAAGGCTGGCTTGGAGTTGGGGTTGGGTGGGGTGAGGGTATAGGGGTGTGTGTTTAGGGGTTTAATAAATCCTAATCTATCTTTTAAAAAAAAAAAAATAAATAAATAAAAAAATTAAATAATAAATAAAGAAAATAAAAGAAAATAATAATAAATAATAAAAATGAAAATAAATAAATAAAACTTTTATAAATCCTAATCCAATTTTACAGAAAAAGTTACAGAATTTGTTTCAGTTCTTTCTTTTTTATTATTATTTTTTTTTATTCCAAATTATATTTATTTATTCCAAAATCCAGTCCACCTGAGTATCAGATCAGCGGCATCTCTGAGGTGAAAATCGTCCAATAATGCAGCTCGGACACTGCAGTCCATCCGCCACCACACACACTTCCCTCCTTATATATGGCACAGTCATTAATATAAAATTTTATTTTATAAAATTGAAAATAAAAGGCTTGTAAATTGAAATAAAAGGCTTGGTGTGATGCATATGTAAAATTGCTGCAACTCCAATTATAGGACTAAATTTTATACATAAACTTGGACTAGCACATGAGCGTTTTTCCATCGCGTTTCATCAAGGCCGCGTTGCTTGTTTCTAATTTTGTGACTAAATGCATTTGTATACGTTTGGAGAAATAAAGTGCAGTGTGTTGAGTCCAGTCTTCGGTCAATAATCATGACACTTTGGTGGCAAACCGAAATTCTGTGCAAACGCCACTGCGTGACCTAATATGATATTTTCACCAAAATGCCCAGCTCTAAGACTGAGACTGACATGACTGACACACACACAAACAAACACACAAAGCTGATAAGATCCCACACAACCTGACCTTCACCTTGGTGTGCACACACACACACACACACACACACAGACCTTAAGTCGGGACATTTGCAGTCATACAGTAAAACATTTGAGTCGAGATTCTGTATCTCTAAACATTAAAACATATTTTTTATGTCATCATGATAATCAATCTGATCTGAACATAAAAACTTTTATCCCCGCCCGATAACGTCCGTGATCACGTCTCGCTGCTTATCAGCTAACGGCGTTCAATAAATCCAAGCTACTGTCTGCTTTCACAAATATTTAGTCAGGAAAGGAAGGAATACTCACGTCTTAATGTTGTCGTGGTAGACTTTAGTATCTGACGGCTGGTTATACAGGGGCTAGCGACACACAGACACAAACACACAGGAAACAACGGTTAATCATTAGCATTTAAACAGGAATGCTATGTGGGTTCAGGAGTAGTGACCACTGAACATTTGGTACGATCGAGCGAAACGGCGCATCAGACACGGCGACACTCACCAGCTCGACTTTAGGGCCGAGTCCTTCGAAGATTTTGTGGGCCTCCTCTGCTTTTTTCTAAGAAGAGAAAAAGAACAGTTGCAGGAGAAACATTCAGTTGGGTTAAAAATGTAAAGGCATTTATCCCTATATCCATTTATACATCCAAACATCTATCCATCAAACTATCTATCCATCCCTATATCCATCTATTTATCATCTATTCAGCCAATTATCTATCCATCCCTATATCCATCTATTTATCATCTATTCAGCCAATTATCTATCCATCCCTATATCCATCTATTTATCCAATTATCTATCCATCCATCCCAATAGCCATATATTTATACAACTATCTATCCATCCATGCCTATATCCATCTATTCATCCAAATATCTAACCATCCCTATATCCATCTATTCAACCAACTATCTATCCCTTCCTTTAACCATCTGTTCATCCAACTATCTATCCATCCCTATATCCATCTGTTCATCCAACTATCTATCCATCCATCTATTTATCCAATTATCTATCTATCCATCCCTATATCCATCTGTTTATACTACTATCCATCCATCCCGATATCCATATATGTGTACAACTATCTATCCCTTCCTATATCCATCTGTTCATCCAACTATCTATCCATCCCTATATCAATCTATTCATCCAACTATCCCTATATTCCTCTATTCACTTAACCATCTATCCATCTGTATATCCATCTCTCTCTCTCATATATACATACACATATGTATATATATATGTATATATGTATGTATGTATGTATGTATGTATGTACATGTATATATACATATATATATATATATATATATATATATATATATATATATATATATATATATATATATATCTATACATATAGATATATATATATATATATGTATGTATGTATGTATGTATGTATGTATGTATGTATATACACACACACATACCAATATATACACTCTCCAATCTCTCTCTCCATCTATATACACATTCATCCAGCTCTACATGTTCATCGTATGATAAAGCTATGATCACACCATGTTGTGGAATAGCTGAAAATGCTTTCGGTGAAACTTAAGATGAATCCTGTATACTGCTTGTGTGCATGTTCATTTTTTTAAAGAAGGTAATCAAAGCTCCAAATGTGAAAAGAAGAAATTTAAAAAGCAAAACCACAAGTTTGTGTTTGCAAACTCTGCAAAAAAAAAAAAAAAAAAAAAAAAAAAAAAAAAAAAAAAAAAGGTTGCCCCGTGTGCCAGGGAAGTAATAAACCGTAGTGTTTGTGTGTGTGAGAGAGAATATTACTGCAGAAACAGTGTAGCATGACCTGCACTGTGACTGACGCATCACCCAGTGAGCAGTAACAGTTTTCTCTGAAGAGACAGAGAAACTCTTTCACTAGTCTGGCAGGATGTACCAGCTACTGCAGCCCATACAGCCAGGTTTTATGCATCTCTGACAACACCATCAATTTAGTTCAACCAGTAAAATACAGCCAAGGAGCAAGGCTTATTTAAAGTGTGGATTTCCAACTCTGAAAGCCAAGACCAGTTGACCTACAGAAACCCTGCTACACACACAGGCGGGATAATGCTGCCTACTAACCGGGCTTCTGAAGCCTGAAGCAGGCCGTTAATGCCCTTCAGAAAGGATTCACAAATCCAACTTCCTATGTCCTAAAGATAATAGCAGTTCTGGCTGTCACTCACACTAAATACGTTACAATAGTAACAAGTATTAAGTTAAGTTGTCTTTGTCACAAATTCTTTCTTCGCATATCCCATCCTTGGGGGTTGAGGTCAGAGCACAGGGGGGTCAGCCATGATACAGCGCCCCAAGAGCAAGGTGACTTGGGGGCCTTGCTCAAGTGCCCAACAGTGGCAGCTTGGCGGTGCTGGGGCTTAAACCCCGGATCTTCCGGTCAATGACCCAGAGCCTTTACAACAGCTTCTATGGTGCCATTTTTCAATGAGGAGATGCTTATTTAGCAACTATGGAAGGAATCTCCAGTGTTTCAACACAAGGGACCTCTACTCTGTAACATGACATGCTAATGTTTTTTTCTTCAAGAAAAGGAAACCATCTTGCTTGGATGTACCACAATATTTGACCACAAATCTTATTATTGTTGTTGTTATGATCTCAGGGTTTAAGGTCAACATTTTGTTCATTACGTGCTAATATTTAAGTAAACATGTTGCCTTAGGTAATAATTACTGCTCAGAATTACCTGAAGACTTCAATCACAAAACAAGCTTCTTTTCTAGCCATGTATCTTTATTGCGTAGCTGCAGCACTTCTCTAAAAAGCTGCTTTCAAGTAGAGGAGCTACATCATTTCTGCGGTTGAAATAATGTGCTTACATATCACGTTGCAAAGCATAAACCAGGCTAGAGCCCTGACACCACATCCACTGCGTATCTCCTGTTTTTTCATGCTCTTGTTAGGAGTAAATCCCCAGTAGTGTGGCCCCCTAGGAAAGGAATTTACCATCTGTGTGGAGTTCAGCCAACTCCACCGTGCCCTCAGCCTTTATCACTCCTTGTCTGTTATACAGGTCCCCCATAATGCTTTGCAAAAAAGATTAAAGGAGTGCGCAGGCCCCCATGGAGAACTGTGTGTCCTTCGTCGTCAGTCACACTCCACAGACAGAACACTGTACACAGACTGGCATTTGATTTAATGTTCGCCTCTACTTGCCAAGCTCTTTAGAATATCTAAAAAGTTTTCAAATGAACGATGGAAGAAAAGGCAACAGTGAAACTAGGACATAGTTCGGGAAGTGATATGGTAGGTGTGAATGACGTGCGTGTCTCATACCCGGTTCTCGTCATAGATGATCTGGACGATGCTGCGGTGTTTGTGCTCCACAGGGGGAGGAGACACTGGCTTTTCCGGCTCCACCGGCTTTGCCGCTTCCTCCTCCAGTTGTTGCTGAAAGACGCAAAACATTTTTCTCAACTCACACATTGAGGCAGTTTACATAAGTACATACCTTCATTATTGCGCAAGTCAGCACCTAGCATGACCTTTCTAATTTAGCTTTCAGCTAGGGTTTCTGTTCCTTGCACTTAAGGCTACAAGAAAGCTATGACTCTTGAAAGTTGATCAAGATGGCAAGAAAAGATGCCATGGACAGGATGAGACTAGCGATGTATTTGGATATTTGACCCCTTTTCCCGAATCTGCCTGATCTATCCGGATGTCCAACTTCTGGTTTGAGTTCTCATCACTTGCAGGCCACTCCCTACTGCCGGGGATGAACCCACATAGACAGTGGTGAGATATATATGACTGCTGTGTATGATACCACATAGCAACCAGGAAGATGGCTATAATCTGCGATTTCCACATACAGTTTTGCACCGTTTATAACTTCACCAATATAAAAATTTCCAGGCTGCCCTTTTTTACCATGTAGTGCACAAATTATTTTATAAAAATCCCACCATCCAGAGTTACACAGTTGAAGACATGACGTTTCTTCTTCCTCATATCATTTCAAGGAGTTTTGCCTTGCCACCACTACCTATGGCTTGCTCATTAGGATATATAGCTTACATCCTGAATGAAGATATTTCTATAAAGCTGCTTTGTGTCAATGTTCATTGTTAAAAGAGGTACACAAATAAGACTGAACTAAATTTAGTAGAGACTTTCTTATCCATCGTAACCTGATGCATGAGATAACAGAGACCTTTAAAGCAGCATTTCTCCGCCCTGATATACATTGAGCCGTTTTCCCTCCTCTAACTGATAAAGCTCAGTTACTTTACAGTGAGTTGAGAGAAGGAAAACACCTCAATATGCAGAACTAAGGATTGAGACTCTGTGTTTTGGCATGAAGCAGCACAAAAAAGAAGCGGAAATGTTCGTGCGGTGATTGACAGCCGAGCGTTGTGCTGAGGGTCTTCTCATTTTCATTTCCACACAACAAACGTAACTAGCAGTGCAGAAAATAATGGGTTGACAGTGATTTAATAGGGTGTTAGGAACGTCAGCTATTTTTGCACAGCCATCACTCTACTACGCAGTGCCGACTGCTACTCGGTGAGATTGTTCTCTGGGTTTCAAAGACTACTTCATCTGTAATGTGTTTTTTGTGATACCAGTCCAGCAATATTAATGTTGGGAACAGTATTATTAACCATCCTTAAATGTATAGGACAAGTGTGTGTGAGAGAAAAGCAGAAGATAAATCTGAATGTTTCTGAACACAAACTAAACAAAAATAAATACATAAAAAAAAAACAAGGAGACGTCACTGTACTGGTGGAAGGAAGGAAATCCGACGGGAGATTACAGAGAGATCAAGGGAAGAGCCGTTTTCCCCCAGCGAGGCCAAGACAAGAAGCTAGCTCATTAGCTACCAGTCTCACAGGTACAGCTCATTGTGTGTTTATTAACACGTTATACTGCTGGAAGGAGTAAAAGGAAGATTTATTTCTGCGTATTATGTGGGGAAACTCTAATAAAGTAATAATAATAAATAGGAATGGAGAGAGAGAGAGAGAGAGAGAGAGAGAGAGAGAGAGAGAGATATTAGTGTGAGGCTCTGTAATAATTGCTACTCCAGGAGCTGTACAATTCCCATAAGCTTTGACAAGCAAACGAAATCCTTCAGGAAGTTGGGAAACAACCCGAGGCCTTGGATCCGCTCACCTGCTTCTTCTTGAGTTTAAAGATCTGTTGCTCAACCTTGGCAATCTCGCGGTCCACACGGTCCATGCTCTGGATCAGCTCCTCTTTGGAGAGCTTGGAAGGAGACGTGTCCTGCTCCTCCCCCATGGCCTGAATCCCTCCTCCGGGGGATGAGGACTCCAGCTTCACACTGAACTGAGTCTCCTGAGGAAGACACCAGGTTCAAATGAGGTCAATCTCTCAAACCTAATCTAAATGTTATAGAATAGCCTAAATAAATGTTTAAATATAAACCAAAACTTTTAACAGAATAGGAACAGTCATGTTCCCATACACAGCTACTGAACCTCTACTCTCAGGATATTTTGACAGTTTTTAAGCTCTTAGCAACAGAAGCTGGAATAAACACGGTTACATTTTCCACTATTGGGTTTTGGTATGAAATAGAAGCAATTTATGAACAGTGTTTCCAGCACTATCTTTCCTGCAGTGCAGATAACGCAATACCACAGCAGAAGGAGCCGAGATAAACGCTCCGGTGAGACACGGTGAGAATGTAAACACTGTTTGTACTGATGCACCGCTGGCCAAAAGCAAATCTCAGGAAATGCAAAGATAAAAAAAGGGACAAAAGCGTCCGATTTGAGCTTTTTATGTATTGGGAAGATTTAGTTATTGGTTTATTTAATTAATTATTAATAAATGCTGAACAAATATTTTAATAATAATAATAATAATAATAATACATACATAACATTTATTTTAATTGCTATTAAAATGCAGGAAATTTAGTGAATGCAAAAAGCTCATTATCAAATCACAAGCAAACCCAAGGCCATAGTGAAGATGATGTAAAAACAGCCCAGTTACAGGATTTCTTCCTGATACAGAGCAAGTGTGTGAACCCTAATTCACATTATTGTGATATGTATTTAAGCTCTGAGAAACAAAATGCTCTGGAGTATTACTCTTTCCAAAGTTTTGCTGCCTCAGCTTGGGCACAGAACAAAACCTGAAGCAAACAGAAGCCTGTGTATACAGGTGTGTGTGTATGATGTATGTGTCAACACTGTTCGAATAAAAGTACTGTAGTGACCATAATCCAAATGCCTGTTGTGTTCTCATCTGGATTATATTTTGATCCGAATATATAAAGAAGCATCCCCGTACCTTCTTGATCTCCCCTGGGGTTCTCAGCCCATCCTGTACGGTGTGGGGTATCGGCAGGACGATGCTTGTGGTTGGTGCACGGGCCAGGTGGGCTTCGGTGGCGCCTTCAATGCGGGGACGCTTGGCGTCCACTGCCTCGTGGTCCTGCTGGGCCGTGATCGTGTGGAAAGTTTGCTCATAGCCGTGTCGGCGCTCCGGAGGCCTGCACAACACATATACGGATTATAACTTATAATGTAAAGTTAAAACCTAGGTTTGGTAGTGTGAAAAAGGAGCATTATTCCTATGCAATAGAGTGTATGTGTGTGTGTGTGAGAGAGAGAGAGAGAGAGAGAGAGAGAGACACACTGACCTCTCGGTTCCAGGGTGAAATTCTGACAGCAAAGACGGTCGGCGACGCTGCTGCTGGTCCTGTAGGTGAGCATTACGGTACTCTGGAACTGTGAACTCCTACACACACACACGAAAGACACGATCAGATAGAAAGCAGACATATAAAAAAAACAAAAACATAAGTGCCCTCCTTACAAAGAAACGAGGGCGAGATCCTAAGAACCCAAACTACACACACCCTTACTCTAGATGGTTATAAATGTTAATGTGATGAAATGAGTAATAAAAGTCAATTACACATGCACACACAAGCACACACACACACACACACACACACACTCCTGCTGACATGTCTATTATCGTCACATCATCTGACAATTACAGCAGGTTTAGCAACCGATGCCCCAAGAGATAGCAACATGGAAATCAATGAAGCGAAACCTGATGACATTAGAGGCCCAGGCACCGTGACCAAAACTGATAAGCCGAGGAAAAACCGGAGCAGGTCATCGTACGTCCTTGACTAGTTGTTTAACGTGCAGAGGGATAACTCCTCAGCCTGCAATGCAGCACAAATCATAAACACGAGGAAGAGCAAATGCCTTCCTGTAAAAACCTCGTTCTCAGAACTCTAATCAAATTTAGCAAATAAACTGCAAACGACCTTCAGGGAAAGCGGCCAAGTTTCTAACGGCCCGATGCGTCTCCTACGACCCAGTTTGGTGGCTGCTAAGGTTCAAGCAAGATCCGCCTTGGTGCCACAAACACAACCCTTGCTTTAATTTAGTCGAGCTTTTTTATTTCCCCTTTCACCCAAGTGTAGGTGCAAACCCGCCGCATACATTTTTAAGAAGCAGGAAACTTTCGCAATTTTAAAGATTTGGGGGTCAAGTGTTCATCAAGTTCCCAATCGATTTCTCAATCTCGGTGAAGACTCTTGACCTACAGACAACAATTTCACAATGTCCGAATAAGCAGAAGTAGCAAAAAATTCTCCAAGCACCCCCCCCCCCCTTTTAATAAATAGAAGCGAGCTCATTGTGCAGTCCTCACTTTGGACTTCCAGCTCAGTATTACATCACAGACTGTTACAAAGATTACAGCAGGGAAAGGGCAAGGCTCACACAAACTGTGTACAAACATCGAAACCTCGTCAAAATCTTCAACAGACAGACAGACATGGAAACAGACAGACAGACAGCGAGTGAGCAAAACTGACAGACATTGAAAGACAGACAGATAGACAGAGACAGCAACCGAAAGAGACAGACAGAGAGACAGGCAGGCAGGCAGACAGAGAATGAGCAAGCAAGCAACAGACAGAGAGAGAGTGAGCGAGCAAGCGAAAGACAGACAGAGAAGGAGCAAGCGAAAGACAGACAGAGAAGGAGCAAGCGAAAGACAGACAGAGAAGGAGCAAGCGAAAGACAGACAGAGAAGGAGCAAGCGAAAGACAGACAGAGAAGGAGCAAGCGAAAGACAGACAGAGAAGGAGCACGCGAAAGACAGACAGAGAAGGAGCAAGCGAAAGACAGACAGAGAAGGAGCAAGCGAAAGACAGACAGAGAAGGAGCACGCGAAAGACAGACAGAGAAGGAGCACGCGAAAGACAGACAGAGAAGGAGCACGCGAAAGACAGACAGAGAAGGAGCAAGCGAAAGACAGACAGACAGCAAGCTAAAAAGAAAGACAGAGAGACAGACAGAGAGAGCGAGTGAGCGAAAGACCGAAAGATAGACAGCGAAACACACACACCCACACACATCCACACCCACACACACCCACACACCTCACACCACAGCTGGGGCCTGTTCAGGGCCATTTCTGTAACCCTGAGGAATGTGCAGCAATAACCAGTTTGATTTATAAAAAGTTAAAGCCCTGACGCTTTTATACTGGAGACAAAGGGAGAAATAAAGGAGCCAAAGATGTCAGAAATACAGATGAACCCGGATAATGGAAATGACATGAACAGTGGTGTGTGAATAATATAGGAGGCTGCCAGTCTTCTCACGTGCACGTGTGCACTCCAACACAAACTGAAAGAAACACATCACACGCTGTAGCAACAGACAGAGAGATGATGGACTTCTATAGGTCACCTGTCCTATTGGGAGGACGACGACTGGCCATTTATAAATACAGTACTATTTTTCGTTTGTTTGTTGTTTAGTCGGTCTAAGAACTGGTAGTGCTACACAAATCGTTATTGCTTTTTCGCGTAAACATTTCAGCATCCTGTATCACACCTCGACCACAGAACAATCTATACGTCTATCACATAGCTCTCGTCACCTCACAGCAACTAGCCAGACATGAATAATGTGCCATGCGTGCGAAGGTACAGAAGCTCACAGCTGACAAGTTACCCGGCGAGACATGCTGACTTTAGGCTGATGACACAAACATGATGTGCTTCATTACAAGCTTTTCAGGAGGATAATCATCGTAACCTCGTTCGTTTCCACTGGTCTGCAAGAATGCATTGAATTAGTCCATTTCCAGGCCACTACTACACCAGAGCAGTTACACACAGAGAGACAGACAGAGAGAGAGAGAGAGAGAGAGAAAGACAGAGACAGAGTCAGACAGAGAGAGAGAGAGAGAGAGAGAGAGACAGAGAGACAGACAGACAGACAGAGAGCGTGAAAGACAGACAGAGAGAGAGAGAGAGAGAGAGAGAGAGACAGAGCAAGCAAGCAAGCGAAAGACGGACAGAGAGAGAGAGAGAGCGAGACAGTGAGACAGACAGACACAGAGAAAGAGAGCGAAAGACAGAGAGAGAGCAAGCAAGCAAAACACAGACAGAGAGAGCAAGACAAAGAGACAGTCAGAGAGAGCAAGACAGAGAGACAGTGAGCGAAAGACAGACACAGAGAGCGAGCAAGCAAAAGACAGACAGACAGAGCGAGCGAGCAAAAGACAGCCTTGTTTGTTTCCAGTAGTCTGTAAGAACACATGGGATTAGTCCATTTCCAGGCCTCTACTACACCACAGCAGTTCCACACCATGGTCCTAACTGTAGAGCTGATCATTTCTCCACTGCGGCTTCACAAGCTTCAACACAAACACGATAACAGTGATCAAACTACACGCTCCTGTGTCCTATACAATCTCCAGCGGTTTACTGGGAAAACCGGTCAAATCCGCCCCACAGCGTCAGCGTCCAGTGATAAATCCGATCCAGATACTCAGAAGGGGACTCTTAACAAGCTCACTTGATGATTTCCAATGTAAAAATGGACATTTTATATGACAGATGTTCAACTCCTGCTTTGATTTTCCAGCCGCGGGCCATCGTTCATCCCACAGATTATTGCATAGCTTTTGGGGATAATAGAAATAACATACATTCAGAACCTTGTGCAATACACCAGCTAGTTTTCTAATAAATGATTTATATGCACCATTATAAGCTGATGAAGACTTCGGCTAGTCTTAAATCTATGTAATGTCATACCAGGGGGAAAAGAAATGAGCTAGGCACGAAGCACGTTCTTTTTTCACATAAGACAAGAGCGTGATGCTGGGGAAAAAAAAAAGAAAAAAAAGAAAGGAAAGAAAGAAATCAGGAACAATGACTTGGCAGCTGCTGTCTAACATCTGTCTCACCAGATACCACATTCTCCAAACTTGCTGTACAAACAAAAGGGCTTCGCACACAGGCGATATAATTTGCAGACAAAATATTTGTATGTTGAAATTCAGAATGAACACATGCTTCACTATGACGAGTACAAAAAAAAAAAAAAAGAAAGATTTTGTATTCGCGGCAGTTGCATATACTCTTGGATCATTTCTGGAAATTCATGTCAGTCCGTTGTAAACTAGATCCCTCTGTTCAGAGAACAGCCTCCAAATGCAACTCAGTAGGTGTAAAAAAATAAATAAATAAAAATGATAAATCTAGCTATACGATTATTACGATTAACACACACCCTTAGGAGAACCTACTTACCACGATCAGGCATAACATTATGACCACCTGCCTAATATTGTGTTGGTCCCCCTTTTACCACCAAAACAGCCCTGACCCGACATGCACTGTGTATTCTGACCCCTTTCTATCAGAACCAGCATTAACTTCTTCAGCAATTTGAGCAACAGTAGCTCGTCTGTTGGATCGGATCACACGGGCCAGCCTTCACTCCTCACTTGGCCGCCCATGACCCTGTCGCCGGTTCACCACTGTTCCTTCCTTGGACCACTTTTGACAGATACTGACCACTGCAGACCGGGAACACCACACAAGAGCTGCAGTTTTGGAGATGATCCAGTCGTCTAGCCATCACAATCAAACTCGCTCAAATCCTTACGCTTGTCCATTTTTCCTGCTTCTAACAGATCAACCTTGTGGACAAAATGTTCCCCTGCTGCCTAATATATCCCACCCACTAACAGGTGCCATGATGAGGAGATAATCAGTGTTATTCACTTCACCTCTCAGTGGTCATAATGTTATGGCTGATCGGTGTACATTTCCTATAACAAAAATTCTAATTTAAAGAAAAACAAAAAGCCTTCTGTTTTAGAAACATGCGGCCAAATGCAAAGAAACATTCTCAGCCTTGAACCTTTTACTACTCACAGGAGTATAAAGAGAAATTGTTCAAATCAGAAATTTTAACCACAGCAGTATAGAGGCACTGCTATCCTTCTATGAAGGTGAACGGGAATAATCTGGGATGTGAAGACGTAAAAGTTAGGATCAGAGCTCGCTATCCAACATCTCTAGCGAAAGGAAATAACCAAATTAATGGATGACTTCGTTTGCATGGACATGCGTTTTTACGTAGCTGTACAGAACGCAGATATACCATACAGAGCTGGCAGGACTTCAGTGAAACCTTCAGCGCTGTATGAAACATCTTAGAAGAGTTGAGATCTTGTGTATCCAGCGAAAGTGAAAGACTGAAAGAAACGGTCTCCACTATTTATGCTGGTGGAATTGCACCACGCAAACATGTCACAATCATTACCGAGAGCTTGCACAAGTGATGTGACAGTTGTTTATACTGAAAATGGTGCAGAACAGAGCAGCTTGGTGGTGGTGGTGGTGGGGGGGGGGGTCACTTTATGCTTCACCCCTGCGTACATTTAACCTCTATACACCAATCAGGCATAACATTATGACCACCTGCCTAATATTGTGTTGGTCCCCTTTTGCTGCCAAAAGAGCCCTCATCATACACTGTGTATTCTGACACCTTTCTATCAGAACCAGCATTAACTTCTTCAGCGTTTTGAGCAACAGTATCTCGTCTGTTGGATCGGATCACACGGGCCAGCCTTCTCTCCCCACGTGCATCAATGAGCCTTGGCCGTCCATGACCCTGTCACTGGTTCACCACTGTTCCTTCCGTGACCACTTTTGATAGATACTGACCACTGAGCTGCAGTTTTGGAGATGCGCTGATCCAGTCGTCTAGCCATCACAATTTGGCCCTTCGTCAAATTCACACAAATCCTAACTTTTGTCCAATTTTCCTGCTCCTAACATCAACTTTGGGGACAAAATGTTCACTTGCTGCCTTATATATCCCACCCACTAACAGGTGGCATGATGAGGAGATCAGTCTTATTCACTTCACCTGGTCATAATGTTATGCCTGATCGGCGTACATTCATGTCTGTTCCTCACTTATTTTCCTGAAAAGCACTAAAACTGTACACGGAATGGTGATGAATACAAATGAACCCTACGGCACCACTGTGAGCATTAACACTGAGTATAGCAGAGTGGTAGGACTTACCGGTGGATGGCGTGCGGGGCTGAAGGTGTACTGTACTGAGTGTGCTGGATAGCGGCTCTGCTCGCTGCTGAAGCTCCCCTGGGTGGGGGGGTAGCCCGAGCTGGACATGCTGCTGTTGATGATGATGATGATAATTATGAAGATGAAGGCTCAGACGGAGGCCCGGGAAAGGCCTGGAGCCTTGAGGCACGGAGGCTTGCTCACGGGCTCGACGCCAACATGGCTGCAGTGCCGGTGCACCTGAAAATAGAGTGTGAGAGGATAACAGATCAGCACTTCTGGACGTTTAGTCATTTCAAGAACGGGTCATGCTGTTGGAATTATAATTCACATAACTGTTGCTTGGAGAGAGCAGGAGCGAGACGGAGCTTTGTTTAAGTGACATTTATCTGAACCTGCCCGGAGTTGGGCTTGGGTGATCCGGATATCCATTCACACCTGCTATTTAACTGACCCCATGACAAAAAAGTATCTGACAAAAGCCACCAAATAAAAATCAAACCAAAAATAAAGATATCAGTCAACACTTATTATATTTATAAAGCTATCATTATTACATCTGAGATTATATAGCTATAGCTAAAGATTATGAATCATGATGGGTGACTGCTATAAGTCCAAAGGAGCAAAACTGGCCACACTTGCTTGACAGAAGGATGGCATTCTCTCTCTCTCTCCTCTCCCCTGTCCCACACTCTTCTCTCTCTCCCTCCCTCTCCTCTGTCTCTCTTCTCTCACGCTCTCTCCTTCTTCCGTCTCTCCTCCCTCTTCCGTCTTTCCTCTCTCCACTCTCAATTCTCTGCCCTCTGTCTTTCTTCTCTGCCCTCTCTCTCTCTCCCCCGTCTCTCGTCTTTCCACTCTCTTCCGTCTCTTGTCCTTCCACTCTCTTCCGTCTCTCGTCCTTCCACTCTCTTCCGTCTCTCTTCTCTCCACTCTCTTCCGTCTCTCTCCTCTCCACCCTCTCTGTCTCTCTCCTGTTTCTCTCTTGCGCTCCCTCTCTCTCCTCCATCACAACGACACTAGCCTATCATGGCGATCTGTGAGCTGATGTATGCAGAACAGGTCGAATGGCATGTTTCTCGGAAAGAGTTACACAACCACGTCACGAAATTTGAAAAGATGAGCTTCACGTGTCTCACGTCATCTCGCGCCTTGTACAGAATTTATTTTTCGTTTCCTGTTTCTCTGAAAAAATTCTAATTTGTACTTAAAATTTTGCAAAATAAAATAAAAGTGTAGTGACAAATTCATCACAAAATCAATATTCTAATATCACAATTGTTATTAATGTTTATAGCACTACAGAGTCTTTGTATTTGTCTATGTTTATTCATCACTCTGTGTGTGTGTGGTTTCAGCTCCTCATTTGTCCTACATCTTGCACTTAAAGGAGACAGCCTTGCTTCTCGGATTCCGTCTCACTCCTGCATCCCTTTTGCATCAATGGATAAATGGGGGGGGGGGGAATCTAAGCGTCCATCTCTCCATCCTCTTATCTATTTATCCGTCCATCAGAACCGAACCCTGCTCTCCAGCGGCGCTATTATCGTCGGGGCTTCTTCTTGGTGATCTATTTATTCCTTTTTACGTTACACTGAAACCGTTCACAGAATGGTTCACATCCTGTCTCACGTAGCACAGAATGAAACATGAGCGAGACGACGGGTGACGAAAACCAAGAAAACGTACAAGTGACAGATGTGAAGAGAAGCATGAAGACAGTTTGGTCGGAGGAGGAGGGTGGTGGGGGATTCGAAAAATTCGAGAATAACGCTTCTTCATCCTGTGGAAGCATGGAAGCTATGTTAGGCAGAATAATAAACGTCTGCTGGATGGATGTCATCGTGCCAGGCAGGAATCTGACAAAGCCGCATTTCCACCTTTGCAGCATTTGGATGTCTCAGCGCTCGACATGTTTCCGGTGGACGGTTCAACATTCTCTGCCACTGCCCTCCCTGA
Organism: Hemibagrus wyckioides; assembly: GCF_019097595.1. Lineage (NCBI taxonomy): Eukaryota > Metazoa > Chordata > Actinopteri > Siluriformes > Bagridae > Hemibagrus > Hemibagrus wyckioides. Next base: position 14,474,190 of record NC_080737.1, on the reverse strand, counting down.
ATCACCATTTAATTCAGTATGCTTTAATAGCATGACTCTTCTTTTTCACTTGTCCCAAGATAACCACAAAGTGCAAAACAGCAGGCATGAAAAATGAAGCAAGATAAAACTGTAAAGCCTGCGGCAGCTCTCCGAACGTCTATTTTCACTTTTCATTATCTAAGCAGCTGAGGTTTGTGTTCGAAGTCATTTAGCCCCGTGAGTTTTGAATATTTTCAGTGATAGAGGAAGGGCAGTGTGTCTCGTGCCCTCTGCTCAGACAGTGACCGCACTTTATCCCTCTCAGCAGCAGTTTAGAAGATTACTGGAGTTAATACCGCAGTCTGGGATCAGCACAAGGGCACCGAGTGTCTAATGTTCAAATATGTCAAACAGAAACCTGTGTGTCACACACACACACACACACACACTCGTGTGCACTCACACCCACTGAGTGTTTAGAACAGTTGGACTCGATGGTGGCGTGTTTTTCTGCCTTTGGTAGAATGGAGAGCTGCAATACACAACTGTTTAATTAATACAATTAATGAATTTGATGAACTAATTAGTCAGTATGCCACTAATCACTCCCTCTAGGTTTTTGAGATCACAAAAATCAAGCCACAAAATTTGGAGGATTTCAAAATGACTACAGATCATCACCACAACACCACGTGTGGAACATAAAATAACCATTTACGTACACTGACCAGGCATAACATTATGACCACCTGCCTAATACCGTGTTGGTCCCCCTGTTTGCTGCCAAAACAGCCCTGACCCATCATGCACTGTGTATTCGGACACCTTTCTATCAGAACCAGCATTAACTTCTTCAGCAATTTGAGCAACAGTAGCTCATCTGTTGGATTGGATCACACGGGCCAGCCTTCGCTCCCCGTTTGGGTTGTCCATGACCCTGTCTCCGGTTCACCACTGTTCCTTCCTTGGACCACTTTTGATAGATACTGACCACTACAGACCGGGAACACCCCACAAGAGCTGCAGTTTTGGAGATGCTCTGATCCAGTGGTCTAGCCATCACAATTTGGCCCTTCATCAAACTCGCTCAAATCCTTACGCTTGTCCATTTTTCCTGCTTCTAACATCAACTTTGAGGACAAAATGTTCACTTGCTGCCTAATATATCCCACCCACTAACAGGTGCCATGATGAGGAGATCATCAGTGTTCTTCACTTCACCTCTCAGTGCTCATAATGTTATATGACTTTACTGATAGTAGTTTAAAAGACAAATCCTGCGTTTGCAGTTTCACCGACTCAAAATCAAAATGAAGTGCTGTAACAAGTACAAAAGGGAGGAGTCCTACAGGACCCTGTGCTGCAGCTTCCCTCCTCTGTTTTAAATAAAGGAAGCCAACTATTCTGTAACTATTCCACATCTTTAATATCATGGATTAGGCTAGTTGTTGCAGCTGTAGTAGATTCCTTCCAGTCTTGTTGGAATCGGTTATCTACTAAATCACCAACTTCTCCGTGCTTCCTTGTTCCTGTGCCCGAAGGTAGAAAATCACATGAACCAAGCCTGAGATGATGGTTTCAAGTGACCTCTGGAGCAGTTTGGACAGAGCTGAAGGAATGCCATGTGTGACTACGAGTGACAAAAAAAAACAAAAACGCTGATATCTAGCACAGTGCACCGGGGTGATTTTTGTGATTTCTACACACACTTGGCGAAGGTTGATGTCCCCCCCCCATCGCCATACTTCTGTCTAATCAATGAGAGTGTGCTTTCAGGCCTGAATGCTCTCTTTTTTACCTTTGGGTTCAAAAACAATACCGGTTAGCAAAGCATCCGATTCACAGCAGACGGATAGATAGATGTGAAACTTCTGTCTGAAACTATAGACACTTCCAGATTAAGGCCGGTTTTTGAGGCGGACATGTGAGTACGGTTATATAATCGGTCAAACAACATTCTGCACTCACGAAACCTTGCCCCGTTTTATCGTTCTGCGATTCAGGGGCAGCGTGGCATGCATTAACACTAACAAAGCGAAAGGTCTCTCTGACCTCTCCAAGCAATAGCCAGGTCCTGCCACACTGCAAAACTTGAATCAATCCTTTTTGCTTTTGAAATGAACCACTGGCATGGGTTTGATGGACAGGGCTGAAAACCTGCTCATCATCGGTGAGAAAAAGGTTAACGTTTGTGAAGGAAGTGTAACGATCTGTGCTAAATATATTATTAGACAATTAAAATGATGCACAGTACCAAAGATGTAACAGTCTAATGGATGACCATCACTGATGTTTTACTTCCGAATCATAAACAATATGTATTTCTATCAGTGTAAAACAGAATCATCAAACTGATGTGGATTCCATAATCTTATCAACAAACTAAACTAAATAAATACTTCAAACCAAAAAAAAAAAAAATCGTTTGACCGAGACACTCTTACAAATGACCAACGGAATGAGGTCAGTAGAAGAAACAGACCTCCAAAGTGGCTAAAATGCACCCCCACATCTCGAAGTATCTTTACAACCCAATCAACATCCATCACTTCAATTTCTTTGCTCCCACTTGCCGTCTTGTCCTGTATTTCAGGGGTCAACTTACGGGTCAGTTTAGCACCTCGTCACCCAACGCGACACTTTGTGCAGATTTGAGCCTGAATTGCGTTCTCGCTCATGGTGGAGTTGGCTTTGTATAACCCTGTGCACGTGGAGTATCAACAATCACATCTCAATAAACAGTCTCAAGAGAGCGTTTTCGATACGCAGATGGAAAGAATAGAACTCTGGAGTTGACAGATGACATAAATCGTAAAGAAAAGAGAAAAGAAAACGAGGCAACGTGGCAGGGCCACAGACACAGGCACAATAATTATATGTCTTGTGCTGGGCTACTACTGTCCCACTGCCAGCAGATCAAGCAAGTCTTATAAAAAACCGAAGGCAGCGTGCAATGAAAACTAACCATCACACCCTTTAAACACACACACACACACACACACACACACTCAGTCAGTCTCTCGCTCTCTCTCAAGGCCTGATTAAAGTGGGACACCATTTGAGTCCAGATATTGAACACTGATAACTGGACATCATCTTGTGTTGGGAACAAACCCATGTTTCACAGCAGCTTGCTGGATTTAGTGTTGTGGTGATCATATCAGTGACCTTCCGCTGACATTAACCACTTCCTGAATAAATAAAATGGATACCTTCTTCTATACTTAATGATGGTCTTATTGTTTTCTCAAACTGTTGCTGGAATTTGGTCGGACCTAACTGAAATAAGACCCACTTTTTATCTCTTCTGAGAAAACCAGAAATTATCATTTACTTTGTAATGACAACAAACTGAATCACTGCAAAATCAATACACTGGACTGCTAGATCAAAATGTATGATATATATATATAATCAATCACACCGATCAGGCTTAACATTATGACAGGTGAACAACACTGATGATCTCCTCATCATGGCACCTGTTAGTGGGTGGGATATATTAGGCAGCAAGTGAACATTTTGTCCTCAAAGTTGATGTTAGAAGCAGGAAAAATGGACAAGTGTAAGGATTTGAGTGAGTTTGACGAAGGGCCAAATTGTGATGGCTAGACCACTGGATCAGAGCATCTCCAAAACTGCAGCTCTTGTGGGGTGTTCCCGGTCTGCAGTGGTCAGTATCTATCAAAAGTGGTGAACCGGCGACAGGGTCATGGGCAGACAAGTGTGGAGCAAAGGCTGGCCCGTGTGATCCGATCCAACAGACGAGCTACTGTTGATCAAACTGCTGAAGTTGTTAATGCTGGTTCTGATAGAAAGGGGTCAGAATACACAGTGCATGACGGCAGAAAAAGGGGGATGAACACGATATTAGGCAGCCGGCCATAACGTTATGCTTGCGCGTATATTTATATACATGTTATGCTGTATATTAGAATTGTCCCTTTTATTTAACATGTTAAAATGGAAAGAAATTAAATGGTAAAATAACGTTTCTGACATCTGCCTGAAATGCCCAAGCGCCTCGTATTTACCAATTTAATTGCACAGATAAGAAAAACTCAGAATAAACATATTACAAAGTCATCATGTATTTGTGTCAGTACGGCCTCGTGATTTGTCTCATGTCATGGCTTTAATTATTGACTAATAACTTTGAGGTCAGATAGCGCGTGTGTATGTGTGTGTGTGTGTGTTGGAGTTATATGACGGTTGTGAGCGCAGGTTGTGCCTCGACTTGGACCGAATGCAAAGTGATAATACAACTCGATAATCTGCCCTGTACGTCACATACTGATGTGTCTGAAACTGAATGCTGGGTAGTTGGAATGTGGAAAAATAAATAAATAAATACTCACCAAGTCATCTATACAAATCTTATTTCCTGAAGATTAACACGCTCCCCGAATCTGACTACTGAGGAATGTTAGCTTTAAACGCTGAGAGGTGAAACACGGAGTCATTTTCTAATACAGGAGTGTGTACGATGTTGTAAACCACGAGCAAAGGTTAGGGAAGTTAACATGACATGGAAAAAAAAAATCCACTTCGGCACAGATAAAGTAAATGCATCGAATGAACAGGGAAAAAAAAAAAAAGAAACCACACACCTTATCGGCCCTGGCTCTGTTAGCTTACAGACCTCACAAATTCCTCTCCAACATAAGGAGATAGTGTCATGAGGTAATCGTGTGAACACAGCACGGCTGTCTGTAACCTGATTTTAAGGCACGTTATCCTTAACAACAATTTGGTTTTCCTTTTATTGGATATTTGATTCCAATTATAAAGACAATACATATATTTTAGATGGACGTCTTATGCATGAGCTCAGGTTATGTTGTCACGGAATAGGCTTTGTGACTATCGTCTGCTCACATCTGATATTCAAATCATTAGGCAGTGACATTCTACCCCGTGTTCACGCTAGCGAGCGACGGGTCACCGCTTTTCGCCTTGTGGGAACGGACTGTCCGGTGCTTTTGGTTTTCAGTGAAACACATATTCAATAACACATTAATCGGACTGAGAACCTGTTGTTTGTTTTACACGTTACATACCAAGATGCCTGGTTGGCAGATTAGCAAAGCTTTTTTAAACTTTACTAGCTGCAAACACTCGCTGCAGGAAGCAACGTTTTCTTCTCCACAGTTACGAGGCTTTTTATCATTTTTACATGCCAAACAGTAAACAAGAACTAACCGCAGGTAGGAACTAAGGTTATTGGGGGAACACAAGACACGGCAGACCACACACACCACAGGATTAGAGATCATTCAACGCAGTTGTTGCTTCATAGAGCTTTACGATGTACAGCCGAGAAAACCTCATGGGTCACTGAAATCACGATACACAGAAAATAAATGGTCACCTGTGGCTTGCTGGTGTGACCGCAGGAAGTCACACAGCCTGCGAGCCGTGACACGCAAGCTTAAGGTGACGATATATTGCGAAAGGTTTGTAAAATAAACCATTAAGACTCCTTTAAACGAGCTCAATCTTACCATCTCTTATCAGCCTATTTCAGATGGCAAGAGGGCGAAAGGGGGCGTGGCCTATTTGCATCCTCATGAATATGCAAAATGAGCTTGCCGGTGTTCTAACGATTTTGTCCTCTCTCCATCAAACTGCCCCAGCCTAGGGTCATCCCAGAATCTAGTTCACGTCACCTTTATCACCTTACCAGAACATGACAACATTATCAGCATATTCTCTTGAGCAAATGAAAAAAAAATTCTACGTAGAAGCAAAAAAATATCACTTATCAAGGCGCGCTTCGAAGTGCGCATGCGCAGGAACTGTCACAACACTAGTTAAATACGTAGAAATATATGGACCGTCTAACTGGATCTAATCTCCTTCAGATCATTATTAATGGCTTCCTAAGCATTAAACGTGCGATATATATAAATAAAAACTTTGCTACACCTCCGTTTATCCACATTAATAAGCACGACTGCTGACTTTACAACGAAAGAAAGCGGATTAGTTTTGCTTTCCTTTTCCAGGCCACGATACAAATCTTAAGCTAGAAGAAAGATCTGGTGTTTAAAATTGCATTTCCTTTCGCTGCTAGCGTCTTCTCTGAGCCTTATAATAAGCAAACCTGTACAATTACACAACACATTAAGGCATAAACACCGACCTCCAGACTCGCATACTCCATCACCCTAGCTAACCTCACCTTTATTTCCATATATAAACATCGACCAGTGCTTTGGTTATAGTTAGCAAAACATAATTGGGCAAGTCCAGCTTTATCTAAATAACATTAGCCACATTTGCTAACGTTAACATCTAGCTAGCCATTGTTAGCTATAGCTTCCGAACAAGGAAAGCCATGTTTTGAAATACATCCTCGTGCAAATTAAACTAAACTAAACCTTGCTTTATCATTTGAGGTATAAGCATGCGTTTTTGGGAAGGGGGGGATTATATATATAAATATAAACAGAGTGCTAATACAACATTGAAGCCAATCGAGCAGGCGTCGCGTGACGGTCAACTCTCAGCCTGAACATTTCACCTTTCTAAACCAGGCCGCCATGTTGTCACGGCTAACATGCTAAGCTAACTTTCAGCCACTGGAACAGAACTACGCTTACAGTAATACACACAAGCCTCCGTTTTTTATATCAACAAGCAAACGCTACAGCATGAGGAGGGGGAAAATATCTACCAAAGGTGGCCCCCAAAAAACTCACCTCATTTCCAGGTAAACGTGCCGAACGGTTTAGAGAAAATATAAACTTATATGACTTAAAATCAGATTTTTATTCCGCCTCCGAAGGACTGCGCGAGCGCTGCAGACAGTTCTGCTGCACACATAAAACCTCAATGGTACTATTTGTCCTGGCAGCGCTAAAAAAATATTTGGGAATTTGGAGTTTTTAAAAAGCGTTGTTTACAAATAACGCACGCAAAAAAATTACTATTCGGATAGACTATTCACCTTAGCTCGTGTGAACGAATATTGCTTTGATATGCTCCGGTCGACATTCAAATGCGGAATAAATCGGTTTTATGTACCAGCCAGGATAATGTGGTGTGACGTTAAAAGGTTCCCCACAGGCGGCTTGACGTTCCTGCAAGCCTTTCCCCACCCAAAACCTTCAAAGTATGGTTTAACTGTGTTCTAGCACAATAACTGTCATTTTGTAAGTTGCTTTATTTTTGAAACCTTTAATAATTGTTAAAGATTTGCGAACCGATTAAAAAAAAGTACCAACGTTTAAAATCAACCCGAGTTCTATGTGTTTCTAATTAAATTGTATTTTCACATCAAACCATGTTATGTTCATTTCTTTAAAATCCTCAGATTATTGTGATCATGTGCTATGATATTAATTTTTTATTTGTTTATTTTTTACGCATCCTGCTTTTCGCAGATCGAAAAAAGGAACCTTCGGGAAGAGTGTGCTGTTCTACCCGGATGCTTTTGTGAGACGGGGAAATATGTTTGTTTTGCTTTCCGTCACTCTGTGTTTCCTTGGTTACCTTTTGTGCCTAAAATTGATATATAACAGATTTAATCGACTATGGCCGTCATCATGCGATAGCATTTTACCTCCTTCGAGTCGTGCGAAAGGTGTGAACTTTATGCCGACACGTGATCCGCGTGAAAACGACGCGCGCGCGGTCGATGGAGTGCGGGTCCTGCTCGTGACCGCGCATCCTGATGACGAGTGTATGTTTTTTGCGCCAGCGGTTCTAAAACTGACCGAATCTAATGCAGCTGTTTACCTGCTGTGCTTGTCATCAGGTAGGTCCTCTTTAAAGAACTCCACGAGCGTATTTGGATGTCCGTCCTGCTGCCATAGCAACAGGTCGAAGAATTCATAACAACACACTCTCCATCAGAACTCAAGAATCAATCAATCAATCAATCAAAACTTTATTACAGACTCAAGGTCCAATATTTGAAAACACACACAGAAGAAAACCACAAATCTCCTGTTTAGTTGAGATACAGATATACATTCATGCTTTCTTTTAGCTTTATCCTGATCTGACACTCATTCACATTTAAGGGCAGTGGTAGCTCAGTGATTTAGGAAGATTTGGGAATTACTCATTGGAAGGTCATGATTTCATACCCCAGCATTCTCAAGCTGCCACTGCTGGGCCCCTGAGCAAGGCCCTTGACCTCCTTCTGCTCAGGTATATAGACGAGATAAGTCACTCTGGATTACTGTGTCTGCCAAATGCCATGTAAATCGTCATTTTATCTATCAGCATGTTTTATTGGGAAATAGGAGAAACCAAATAAACAACACGTTGCTTAGTCAATCATGTAAGATAGATTGCCATAAGATAGATAGATAGATAGATAGATAGATAGATAGACACTTTATTCATCCCATAGGGAAAATTTACAGCTTCCAGCAGTATCCACAAGCACAGGTAATAGATAAAATAAGAAGGAATATAACAAAAAATACTAAAATACCTGGATTTAAGGGTACAAAAATTTAACAAATAACAAAATTTAACAAAAGATTTATCACCTACAACTCATCAAATACATGATATATTATCTATTATTTGTATGTCTTTACAAAAAAGACTGGTGCCGCCCCAGGTCCAGCCAAATATTATTTTGCTGGTGAATCATTCTCAGCCCTGCAGAAACACTGATATAGATGTCATCAGTAGTGCAGTCCTAAACCAACACTGATAAAGCGTAGAGGATTAACACACACACACACACACACAGTTCTCTGTGAAGCATTGCCGAAGTGCTCAACATTTTGTTTTGATTTTCACATATTCATTTAGTTTGTGACAGTGCTGGAAATCACAACCTACTCCATAATTCCCAAAAGTTGTATTTATTAATGGGTTATTACAATATTTCACTCCTCACTTGATATAAAGAGTTTTAATCCAAACATTGAAAGATATATATTTTACTTCTGTGGCACATTCAGGAATAACAATCTCAATTACTTTAATAATTAATATAGGACAATTTTGTGTACATTTTCTAAAATGAGTCTAATATATGGATAGCTCATAAAATAGATCTGTATTGAGGCAGTCTATGGATCTGTGCTGAGACTAATGATGTCCCTAGAGGCAAAAAAGCTTGAGAATTGCTCAGCAAAATGATATTTAATCATACACCTGCAATGCCTTTTACAGGAAGTGTACAAAGTATTTAAAAACAAAAAACTTCAGCATCTTATACACCACCATATCAGGGTCCTAGAAAAATATCTGCTTCCTAACTTGTTCCCTTCTCACTGAGAGGAAAGTAAACAGTAACGTCATGATACTGTAATCACTTCAGTGTAGTAGAGACAGCAATTTTACTCTTCCAAAGTGACGTTAATAATACTTGGTGTACTCCAATCTCTGAATTGGTACCCGAGCATGTTACGATGCATTATAGATCTGTTGTACTAAGGATTGTGTATTTCAGCAATGACGTCATATCAACCTGTCTGTCATGTTCTTCAGGGAATTACTACAATCAAGGAGCCCAGCGGAAAGAGGAACTGCTTGGCAGCTGTGCAGTTTTGGGAATTCCGGCTCACCGAGTTACTATCATCGACAACAAGTAAGAGCAGGAACAACTCTCTGGAGGCGTTAACCTGCAAGGTTTTGCTGTAGCATTCACATTTTTACTCCTGGGGTCACTTAAAAAATAACCGTAGTCAGACCACGCTTGAGTAAAAGGCTATAACTTTAGACTTTGCGTTTGATTCTGGTAGAGGTTACTTTCACTTCATGCCAACTTTATTTAAGTGAGATTGCAAACCTAGAAGAAGAAGAAAAAAAAAAGAAGAGGGCGGGGCTGTGGTATTTGTTTAGCTCATCCACTGGAAAGTTTCTTTGTGGTTTTGATCTGTTAGATCTGTTAGACTTTCGATTTCAGCTCCTGAAACCGAATTGAATGCAAGCTGCATTGAGAGAGTGCTGATCATTCGAGAAGGAAATAAATGACTGAATTGAGGGATGTGGGGTTTTTTTAAAAAAAAAAAAAAAAAAAAGATATAAGCTGATAGAACTGCTGTCTTCAAGCCCAGCATTACATCTCTGATATCAAGAAATTTCCCATTAGTGGGAAATTAGTGATTAAATGTAATCAAGCATCTGTTCATCCAATCAGCTATCAGCACTACCAGTAAAGCCCAAATCTGCTCCCAGAGTTCACAACGTTCCTTCTCTGTGAATAAACACTGAACCTGTGAGCCCCCACAACCCCAACCCCCAAGCCTTCAGTCGCACACAGCAAGCGAAGCCATTAAAGACCTTCCATGCTGGGCACGGACCCTCCCCTTCTCCCCTGGCTACCAAAAGAGCAAACAGTGGTCAGGCTACAAATCAAGGCCGTCCATTCAGACCACAACAGAGCTTTAGAGCGGCCGAGCTGATGTATTACTCCCCCCTCTGTCACTGGAACCATTAAGCACAAAGTGTCTCAGAGGAGAGGTTGTACACATCATGGCTATCAGGTCTCCGAGGACAGGAGATCCCCAGGGCATTATTCCAAACTCCGAACAGTGTTGTTCACATTAACAACAAGAGCAAACTCCCACTTCTTTTTTTTTCTCCCAAAGCACGATTTATCCTGTAATTTCACTGAACCAGAAATTACACTCTAGCCTTCCCGAGCATTAAAATACAGAGCTCCTTTCTCATGCATGACATCATCCTCATACAAGCAGGATATTTTGCTAGCGTGGATTTGTCCTGCGCCTTCGAAGGAACAAGGAACGAGCCGGACAAATCCTCGCTCGCAAAATCTGCTCGAACGGGGATGATGTCATGCTTTGGCTCTGGCTCAGATTTCGGAAAAAAAATCAGAGGCCCAGATCACTGGCTGCTGCTTTAAAGAGACCCGGCAGGTTTATTAACCCAGGTTAAGTTTTCTGTGCATCAAGCTGCGTAGACGACGAGGGCTGAAAAGGTGTCGAGTTGCTAAATCTGCCGGAGACGAGAAGGAAGAGCGAGACGGAAAGCGGCCCCGTTGAGCCAGACGGATCCGATTTGACAGAATACAGTAGGAAAATCACGTGTTCTCAACTCCGCAGAAATATTTGCCCTTCAGCAGAAATGCCAAACGGCTTTTTATTTTTAAGCATGAAATGTACATCCTATCTCGATTTTAGACATTCGATATTTTAAGGAATCACATTTGTTTGTGTTTCCCTGTGGCCTTTTTCGAATGCCTTTCATTTACATTCTGTCACTAGCTAAGGTTGGATCTCCTCAGATCAGAGTCAGATGTTCTAAGAATATCACCTGACATCCTGCCAAGAAATGTGCTATGGAAGCAATTATATAAAGCAGCTGCGTGTGTGTGTGTGTGTGTCGCAGCTGTGATTGAAATCTCCTGTGCTGTCTCTTCTAGAAGGCCAAACACTTCATTAAGCGTATATCGGAAATAGACGGAGAACAGCTAACACCCGGGTTATTACAGAATATTTACAGAACTGCTTTAACTAGTACCAAAAAAACATGAGGCAGGAAAAAAAAAAAAAACCTTCTCAGTTCTCAGAATGTGGGAAGTTTTGGTGTGCGGCTGTAGATTTTTGGCAGAGTCCTTTCCACAAAATGCAGCGCCTCGTGTGCCAAACCGCCGTGTACCAAACGGCCATTTCATCCGTTCGCTCCTTCGAGCGTTGCCGAAAGAAGTCACTGACGAGGAACCATCCAGAAACATGGAAATCTCCTAGAAATGCTCTACATTTCCTCTTTACATTATTTATCCTCTCGCCACTTACACTTAGAGGAGCTTAGGAAACGAGGCAGCAAGCAACTCAGGCGTGTATCCGAACACTTGAGGGGTCAAGGACGTTGCTCAAGAACACCAAAGTGGCGTTCTGGCAGAGCTGGGATGTGGAATTCACAACACAAAACCTCAACCACTGGAGCTGTTTTTCCACCAACCAAAGTCCACCCAAACCCCAGGCACTAACAGTCCAAGGAAAATCAGGCTTGTAAATGGAGCACGTTTTTCTTACAGGCGTAGCTTTCGTACACAACACCAGTTTCTAGTTCAAATCCCAGCATAACACTCAAGCCTTTCCTCCACCGCGGTAATGCCGGTAATGCCGCGCCGATTCAGGGTATTAGCGGATTTCCACCATTTTGAGAACGTACCATCAGACGTAGGTATACAAAAAAGTCCACCTATGGCTTTAATTTCAGCAATAATCTCCGAAAACGTTCAACCATCAGGCCTTGTTGTCATGGCA